>NC_142802.1:59138788-59180463 GCF_049724085.1 Artemia sp. Qi Xiang Cuo | reverse complement strand
AGGTCCCATAGAATAACAATGGAAGGGACATAGAATAGCATGGAAGGAACATAAGCCAAGCAAATAACATAGGAATTGCTATGGCACCGAGCAAAGTATAAGTTAACATACTACTCTTTTCGTATCTTCTGAGTTCTGATTGAGATTCAAAATTTTAATCATTAAAATTTTGAAATTTAATCATCAAAATCTTAGAAATGCTGTTAAGGTTGCAGGACACAACAGTTTCTCTTTCTTATAGTTTTAAGAAAACGTTATGAAGTATTAGTTGCATTCTTCATTTATTTTTATGATTTATTTTTTTTTGCGATAACAGTCGTAAACCTCCCCCTAAAAAAATTTTATAGTTTGATATTCTTTTTGGCAAAGTTAATCATTCATATGAAAATATGATATTTTCATGAAAAAGAAAAAAAAAACGGTGAAGACGACTATTTGACCCTCTAGGCGATCTTTCCCTCCTCGTAATCTTTAGCTTCTGAACAGTTGTCAGTCATTTTCGGAGTTTTTTTTTTTTACCGAATTTCACGTTGACTCCGCTAATAAGATTCAAGAACACCGTTAGAGACGACGATCCCCTTACTTTGAAGCCTTAGCGGAGAGCACAGAGGACTTCCTGCAAAAATATCTTAAGTGGCAAACACCCCACTGAAATCTAACATACTTGGAAAGACTGGAATATCACGACGGCGGTTGAATGGACTGTGCGTACGTTTGCTGCTAGGAACACGGCAGTATCCTAGATTTTACTATCCGTAAACAACTACCATTTGGGAGGCTTGAAAAATTTTCATTTTTGAATTATCTTGCTAAAATTACTAAGCCAGCAGCGTAGCCAGCGGTGGTCACAACGAGTCATTATCATCAATCCATCACAGGGGCAGCAAATCCAGAAGGGGTAAAGTACCAATCACCCTTCTCCCTATGCGGGCTACAGACTTGGTATTTTTCTTAACAACTTACTGCTTAATTCCCTTTTAACTTAAGACTAAAATAAGTTTTCATCACATTGAAAAGGTAAACTATGTTATTAACGAAAAGCATTGATCCATCTAGAAGGGGAGGGAGAGAAGAAATTTCTAAAAAGATTAATTCATAATCCTATAATTAGATGATATTGCTGCTTTACGATACAATGTAAATATTGTCCATCTTTTTTCTCTTCTAGTTTTGAATTTAACTGATTTTACCAATTTTAATAAAAAATCAAGTGATAAATTCTTTCAACGATAGGCGTTTACTGACAGGGAAATTTTGGATACTCCGTTGTCATCGGTAGTAAACTTACACCCTATTCATTTAGCCATCGTTGCGATGTTCTAATCTTTTGAAGTAACTTTAGTGACATGTTTCGCACTTAAGACCTTTTTTTCACCAGGTCCTATCATGAAGTTCTCTTCGCTCTTTTTTCATGAAACGAAAAAAGGTCTTCCGACTTGGACATTTTTTCATGAAGTTCTCTCCACTGAGGCCTCCAAATTAAGGAGGTTGTTGCCTCTAATGTGATTTCTCGAATCTTCTCTGTAGAGATAACAATTGGATTAAAATTTAGAATAGGAATGACAATTACGCATTTACAAGAGATGATCGCTTAGAGGTTAGAGGTTCGAGGAAAGGTCGCTTAGAGGTTCATTTTTTTATTTTTGCAGTATTTTTGCTTTTTCATCAAGATCTCTGACTATATGTGCCAGAATGACTTAATAAAAAAGAAGGCAGAAATAGAAAATGGGAAAGAACACTGGGGAGGAAACTTAAATGTCTAAAAAAATTATAGAAGAAAATAAATTAAGAAACTGGACTAGTACCTTGTAAATTAAATAAAAAAAATAAGTTTTTTAAGTAAAGAGCGAAGCTATGTCTTGAGCAGAGCAAAAAAAACTCCAGAATTTTTAATGAACAATGAACAAAAAGTTAAAAAAAAAAAAAATATATTTGACTTAATACAAAATAACATTCAACTCAAACTCAAAAGAAATAGAAATTACTAGAAAAATAAACTGGAAATGCCTCCTCTTCGTACCCCAATCATGGTTTAAGAGCAGATATTAAACTTAAAAGAAATAGATATTAAACTTAATAAAAAATAAAACCAATAATGAGCTTATGATGTACCGAAAATAAAACTGATATTCAACTCAAACTTAAAACGAACAGATATTGATAGATATATGAACTGGGAATTCCCCCCTTACCCCAATTATAATTGAAAACAGGCTAAACAAAAAATAAAACCAAAAATCAACTTATAAAAATCTGAAAATGGAATTGATATTCTATTCAAACTCAAAACGAACAGAAATTACTAGATATTTGAACTGGAAAGTCGTCCCCCTACACCCCAATTATAGTGCAACTATCGTTTGCGCTTTACTACTTAAAAAGGAGATTTTTACCATCTCAAAAGAGATGGCGAACCCCTCAACAAAATCCCTCTAATATGTTAACAATGGGCAACTTGCATAAGTTAAAGCCATTGCCACGAGGACTGGGAAGTGGGGGGTGGGAATTATCACACCTGGAACCACATTTATTTGACCTTCGAGCTATTTTGAATAAAATTGCCATCTCAAAAGTTTGATTGGATCCATTTGGGGGAAAGGAAGACGGGGGGGGGGGATTCTTTTTGGTCATTTTGATTAAAATGAGCTCCTTCCGAAGTTTTTACGACAATTCCTTCTATACGAAGTACCTTAGTAAAAAAAAATATAAAAAAATAATATATTATGCCCGCTTCAATCTTTACTTAGGCAGGGCTGTTGTGCTGCCTATGAATTTTGTCTAAAGCTTTAAAGAGAGGAAAATTGTCGTGCAATCCCTGTGCTATTTCTAAGAAACATTAATATGGGATAAGGTATATATGAAAAAAACTTGAAATTCAAAATAGAACTGGCAAATAAACAGAAATTGACAAGAGGAGTTACAAGGTCGGCAAAAGGAGCGATTAAATTTCCGATTCCTGCATTCTTGGCTCTATTTGCGAAATTTTCAGCAGCACCCTTTCTATATGCACATATGTGAATATTTTCTTAGTGAAAATATCGGCTCTTTTTTTATTATCTTGGATCCATTTTTTGCATTTGGTCACATTTCTTGGAATTCTCAGTGCCAATATGTATTCTTGGCTCCATTTTTGTAAATATAGGCAAAACACTTTTCTTAATGTGTATGATTTTTTACTGATAATTTTGGCAACTTTTTTTGCAATTTCAGTTTCATTTTGTGCATTCTCGGTTACGTTTCCTAGGGTTTTCGGTTACAATTTCCGGAAGTTCGGCTCCAATGTGTGCAATCTCGAGTGGAAGATTTTTGGCCTCGGCCTAATTATCTAACTATCCATATATTTAACGATATATCATATCAGCAACCTTTTGGATGAGAGGATCAAAATAAATGGATGAAAGGAATCAATAAGAACCAAAAAATACTTTCAAATTTTTTTTTCTCGAGGCCAAGATGAGCCCCATGTAATGTTAAAGTTAGGTTTGATAAAAGAAGCAGGATCAAAGGAATGTAGTTTATGGTACTAAAGAACTCACAAGATTGCCCTCTTAAAATTTCTTAGCTGAATAAACATAGATAAAAAAATCTTACGAATCGATCCAGCGTTCATACTTCACCCCCGAACCTGTACGAAAATAAAAAGTAATGAAAATTTAATATTTAATTAAAATTAATCAATTTTTAATTTACTCAACTTTCCCCTAAAAAAAGTAGCCAATTTTATTCTTCTCATTCACAAAAGGTCCTATTAATAATCTACAATCAGGGGATTTAATCAACCTCACCGTAAAGTTTTATAGTTCCATTCCCTTCTCCAACGACGTTCTTAGCATGGCATTCATACTTTCCAGCATCCGATGGAACAAAACCTTGAATCCTCAAAGAAAGCAAAAAATGATAGTCATGATTGGATGTCTGAGTTTCATCCAAGGTTAATCGCTGGTTTGTCACAATTATTTCTCCTGCAAAATAAAAGATTCTTGTAAGAATTCTACAGATTTCAATGAACAGGGTTAATTCAGCAAATAGGGAAATCAAACAGGATAAAAGAATGGGCATTATCAAAGGCACCTAAAAGGGATAAATTAAGTTTTCAGACTACATAATGCTATAGACGACCAAAAATGTATAACAGTGTAAAATTTATATATTCAGAAGAACAATATGTCACTAATAAGATTTTACTAATACCGATAGTTTACTAGCGCTAATTTGAGCGATTCAGAATTTTTCATAAGATTATTCAGCCAAATAGACATTCTATTAAAAACACGATTGGCTCAAATTAACAGCAGCTAAATCTCAGTATTTGTTAACTATAATTATGAATGGGCCTTAATCTAAGTAGGTTTAATAAATCATTGGTCTCCATTACTTCTACTCTGCTAGTCTCCATGGGCTGCCATGGATCTTCATTGCAATTTTGAAAAAATTGAAAAGAAAAGAAGAAAAATATTGTTAGTAGTTTTACTATTGTTTACTTTTTGAGTTGATAGCAAAGTACTATATTTATTAACGTTAATTGTTTCACTTATATTTGTTTTATTTACTTTATTTTATTCTATTTGATTTTTTTCCCCTTTATTTGTTTTATTTATGTTATTTATTTACTTTTCTTGCTTATTTGTTAACTATATTATTAATTATTAATTAATATAGTTATAAACTATAATAATAATAATAATAACAAAAAAGTTTGTTAGCCATAGGCCATACACAGATTAATTAGAAAAGAGACACAATAAATACACATATAATAGGAACACTATTTACATTCTTTCTGAATCCGGAGAGCTTTTCCAAGAAAGAGTGTCGTATCGGCAATATTTTCTTTCCGTTTGCTCTGCAATATATCCGGGAAACGTACCTCATGCAGAAAACGCGGTCTTATATTGTCAGTTATTGGACACTGTTGGAGAAAATAGACCAAATCTTCATTTTCATTTTTACATAAGGGACAACTGTACCTGCAATCCGGACCAGGCCCACGCCATTCCAATTTCTTTAATTATATAACCCAAAGGTAAATTACTTGATCGTAGTTGGATCCAGTGTTTCAGTTCTCTCTTACCCAGATCTAACTTTAGATAAAATTCCTCCCCTAGGCTTTCCTTTACTTGACTATAACCTCTTAGTCTATCTGAGTGCTCTACTTTAGCCTTCCATACCTGTGGCGCCTTTTCCCAACCCCATAATTCACATCCATAATAAACTACAGGCTTAATTTAATTTTTTTGGTTTTACTTATTTCACAGATGACAATAATTCTTATGTAGTGTGGCCACATGATTTGCTTAACAATAAATTTCACTTTGGCTATAGGCTAATACAGAAAAAAAAATTAAAACTATAATAAAAAACTTGAAAAATTATATCAATATTAATTCATGTTAAAAAGTAAAAAAATAATTTGCTGTCTTAAAGTTGCTATTTTCTTCAGCTTTTTAACAAGCTAGAAAACAATTGTCAGACTCATCAATTTCAAGTCGGATCAATCTAAAAGGCGTTATTATCAGTTAATTCCTATTATGTCGATGCTTCTTCAGCCCGTGAGAATATAACACAATTTACCAGGTTTAATCCAGTGTTCAAAATTTAAGATCAATCTGACATCAGGAGATGGTTTAAAATCATGTAACATATATATATATATATATATATATATATATATATATATATATATATATATATATATATATATATATATATATATATATATATATATATATATATATATATATATATATATATATATATATATATATATATATATATATATATATATATATATATATATATATATATATATATATATATATATATATATATATATATATATATATATATATATATATATATATATATATATATATATATATATATATATATATATATATATATATATATATATATATATATATATATATATACATATATATATATATATGTAAATGTAGTAATATAATATAATGATAAAATTAATAAAACTAAATAATATAATATAATATAATAATATAACTAAAAATTCCTTATTTTAGAGTTTCAGTTACTATAGGTCCGAGTAGCTCCTTACTTACAGCTTGTTACCGCAATTACGAAGTTATTAAAAATGCTGGATAATTAAAGCTACAACAAGAACTAATTAAATAATTGGAAAATGTGTAAAGGCTAAGTAAAAAAAACAACTAGAGAATACATGGAAACTTTCAAAAAGTTGTGTAAAGTGTAATGGAACGATTTTAAACCAAAGCTTTCTAGCCTAAAGGGAAATAAACACGAACAAAACCTACAGGTGCAGCACACACCCATGCGCAAACAAACCATGCATACACAATGGTTTATTTTAATCCATTTCCATTATTAACTTTAACAGTGATTCTTACCATCTTTAGTCCAGAAAGTGATAGGCTTTGGAGATGATTGGATTTCACATTCAAGGATCACTTTTGATCCTTTTGGAACTCCAATAAGTTGACTCTTCACTTTAACCGAGGGAACAACTGAAAGAGAGAAGAACAATTTGTTCCGTTTCTAACGATCTGTAGCTTATTGATGTGGCTATTAATGTCAAAAATGCAAAGTAATAAGGGAAGTGAAGCAGTGCGTGAAACAGCGTGTGTTGGGGAACTCAATTATCATCAAAGATCACTAATAGTCACCTATTGAATTTAGCCTAAAATGAATAAGTTTAGCCTATAAAAATAAGTTTAGCCCCTAAGATGATTGTCTGAGGGGATGATCTAGCTGTGTCTAAGTAAAGAGTCATGTACCTTCCATATATTATTTTTTCACCTAACACTTTGTATGGAAGAGACAATCGTAGAACTTCAGAGAAGGATCAATTGGTTGGAAAAAAGAAGTTTTAGTTCCCTTTTAAGAATCAAAAGTAATTGGAGGGCAAAAGTCCCACTACTCTGCCGCTTTGCGATCCAACCCTCCCCCAAAACTCCCTGTGATATCGGATAAAATTCTGAAATAACAATATTTTTCGAAATCGTCGTTTCAATACCGAAATCAGATGAAATGACCGCCCCAGCCCCGGGTGCAAGGACCGCAAATTAGGTAGTTTGCCAGGTAATTATAGTTAGCTTTTATGGTGAAAACAAATGAGGGAGGCAAGTTTTGTCTGTCAATTGGCTCAGAACATTCACAGATCATTTTCTGGGTCAAGAGTAACGCCTGTTTTATTAAGAGGGAAGAAATTGTTTGGAGTCTAGGAAATGGACCATACAACTTGTTTCCCTGATTAGTTTAAAACTTGTAGTCGCGAATCCTCGGGCCTAGAGGAGCCAAAGGCAAATTAATTTGGGGGTATGGCCCTCCAAAAAAGAGGTCAAAAAAGGGACGGAAACTTTTTTATAGCCTCAAAAATTATATTCTTGTCTTCTTAGGTCAAACAGACCCGGCGTAAAAGACCCGATTTCGGCGTAAACGATCCGATGTTACGGCCCGCATGAGCGCATCCACGAACATAACCTCAAATGATGGCAGGTGATAAGCTTGTCCTTAACCCGCTACTGAATTTTGTTTCTCGTGCTTTGAAATCTGATAATCGGTCTGTTGAGACTGCGAAAACAGCGGCAGAATTTTTCAAGAAAGATGAAATCTAAGTGGCAAAAGAATTAATATGGAGGGATTCTGCTATTAGTACTCGTATGAGCATGAAAGTTATTATGACTGAAAATATCTCTGACATTCTGAAATTGCTCAAATATTGCGACGAAAAGAAAATTGCCCTCTCTACATACGTCATCTATGAGCCAGATGAAGTACCCATTGTTCCTGGGGAAGTAGGCGCTGTTATTACTAGGAAAGTAAACGAAATGTGTTCCAAGCTAGAGAGTTTTATCAAGCGTGATCGTCCCCCTGCTCAGTGGATCTGGATCCTCGTTTCAGGGGCCGTCCCCCACACCCCAGCTGACCTGCGCAGTAGTTCTAAAGAACCCCCCTCAAGTCTTGAGGAACCCAGAAATAAGAAAGGAATACTTGGATAAGCTTTGTGGTGGCAATTCCTCTAGCATTGTTGAACTGCGAGCGTTGGAAAGTGGGTGGCGCGTGGTACTAGCCGATAAGAAGTCTGCCAATGCAGTTGCGCAGGCGTTATGTACTAACGATTGATCTGTTGAGGCAAAAGTGAAACAACCATATTTCTACGGAATAGAGCGTCACGTTCCTACAGATATGAGCGATGAAGAACTCTGCGAGATTATTCCGATCTGTATGAGAGCTTTGCAGTTGGGTAATTCTAGGTCATTCAAACTTCAGTTTTCTTCCAAAGAGGATCTTGAAAATGCCATTAAATCACCCCCAGTGATTCATTACGAATGCATCCCAATCTCTGAATATCTGTTTCTTCCAATGAGATGTTTCAATTGTGAAGCATTTGGTCACGCGGCCAAATTCTACAAGAACGAAGCCAAGTGTTCTAGTTGTGGGGATAACCATATTAGCACTAAGGACAACCCTTGCAGCAAACCGATCAAATGTGCACTCTGTGGTTCAGACAAGCATCCTTGTTACAGTTTTAGCTGTCCGAAAGCGCAAAAGTTACTTGCAGTTAAGAAATGAATCGCGAATTAAGTCTGATTACTTGGAACATTAACGGAAATGTAATCAACAAACTGCTTATCCTCGAAAATCTAATTCGCAATCATAACATTGTATGTCTCCAAGAACATTTCCTGATTAATGAAGGGACTGAACTTTTAAATATAGGTGATTCAATCGATCTTTTTGCTGTTGGTGCGAAATCGAGTGGTAGTGGCCGGCCGTCGGGTGATATCGCAATCCTTGCTTCAAAGTCTTTACGCGTGACAGTTTTGCAAGTTTCCGATAATTTTATTGCGATCAAGCTTGAACGGACAATAATCTTCTCAGTTTATATGCCTACGGACTACAAATCATCTAGATCATATTCCAAGTTCGTTAGTGCTTGTCGGAAATTAGCAAACGCTATTGCAAATTGTCGCACCCAAGATTTGTCGTACATTGTTGCCGGAGATATGAACTGTGATTTGTTGAATCCGGAAAGCCCTAGATCCCAAGTACTCTCGACTACATGCGCTGGTCTAAACATAATAGAAAATGATCTCGATTTCACGTATGTGCATAACTCTGGGGCAACTTCATCTCTTGATTTTATAATCTGTTCTCATCAACCAGTTCCCCTTTGCCAGTCACATGTGGATACGTCTATCAGCGCATCTGACCACTTACCAGTTATTTAAGTTTTCCCACTTAGTACTTCTTCGAACTACAACCCGGATCTACCCAGTGGAAGAAAATGGCATCAGAATGTTATGTGGGATAAAATTAATACCCCTTTGTACCAGAAGGTATGTGACGATATTTTAGCAAGAGTTCGCGTCCCTTACAATCTACTTCATAAATCTTCTTCAGTTGCAGCAAGTGACAAACAAGTACTGATCAATATATACTGTAGCGAAATAGTTCATGCCCTGCAGTGTGCGGAAAAGGCTGCAGTACCGATTTGTCGTGTTCGGATTGGCTCGGAAATACCCCACTGGTCTGATGATTCGGATCTTGTAAATGCGTTTGCGGACGCGATATTCTGGTTAAGAATTTCGATAGTTAATGACCAACCAAGACATTATATAGTGATCTCCATCCAATTATACACTAAGCAAAGTTTCGCACAAAACTATCGCTATGCATCTTGCTATGATTATCGAATGTGATAGCAAATACATAAAGCAAGAACCCGATCGCATGTGGAAATTCCTAAAAAAGAAGAAACGTAAAGAATCATTTGATGTTCAGCCCAGTGAGAGTGAGTGGGTTAAATATATTACGCATGAGTTTTCATCGCCTAATGCTGATCTGGAAAATAGATTTTCTATTGAGCTTTATGTCAGTCTTGAGGAATATGAACGGGACGTTGGTTTTGTTGTGCCTAAGTCGTCAGTCAGTGAGGCATTCTTAAAACTAAAGAAGAAGTTGTCCAGGGGAGTAGGAAACTTGTGTGGATTGCATCTGCAAGCGGGAAATCAGAACCTTGTCGAGCACCTTTGTCTCCTGTACCAAATTATTTTTAATACTGGGGTTGTTCCAAACCTATTCTGCACGGGTGTAATTACTCCTGTATTAAAGAAGGGAAAAAACGGAGGGCAGTGTTCTTCTTACCGCCCGATAACTGTCGCTCCTATACTGTGCAAGTTATTTGAATTGCTTGTTGTAAATAGGCTTAGTGCTACATGTAACACGCCGGATGACCAATTTGGTTTCAAGAAGAAAATGAGATGAGAGATATGAGATATACATTTATTAAAAAAGAAAACAAACACTATTCGCCTTTCGCCTGCCAAGAAAGGCAATAAGCTTGAAAGGGCAAGCGAGGTTATCATTCTCAGCTAATTAAGACAACATTCATACCTTGCTACTCAACACACAAGAAACTTATCTAATGAAGGAATAAAGGAAAAAATAGAGAAAGAGGAAAAGACAAGAAGTAGATAGAAAAAAAAAGAAAAAAAAAGAGCAAAGTAAATCGGGGAAATATCTTAAATGGAATGACAACCTGGAGTGGGCATAACACCAAATTCACTCACGAGATAAAAGAACCTTCTTTGCCCGTGACTTGAAAGCCGGAAGACTAGGCGCATTTTTCACACACTCGGGCAATATATTCCAAACATGGGGACCATAATGGCGAATCACAAAAGATGTCCGAGTGGTGCTCCTAAACTCATGAGTTAAGTCATCAGCTTTTCTTTTATTGTGATCATGACGGTCTCTATTAAAAGTAAAAACATTTTCAAAAGCATGGGTGAGCAGCTGATTCAAATATTTATACGAGAAAATCGCGACTTGGTAATCTCGAATTTGGGATACATCCATTAACTTATTCTTTTAAAATGCTCATGAGCAGGAACCTCATCAGAATCATCAAATTCAGATAATAATTTTACAGCTCTATTCTGAAGTTTTTGTACTCTTTTGAAACATGTTACAAAATTGCTTGCCCATATAGAGCATCCGTAGCTAATATATGGGTAAAATATAGAAAAATAAATCATTTTCAGGATCTTTTTTGGTACTAGATTTTTAATTCTTCGCATCACCCCAAGGCCTCTGCTTAATTTTTCAGCTATTGCACTTGAATGGTTTTTCCACGACAGGTTTTCATCAATTAAAAACCCCCAAATACTTTGTTGTTACTACTCTCTTTATCACATTTTCTTGAACCGTGATATGGTCATTTCCAGCACTAGACAAAAGTCTAGAAAATATCATGAAAAAGGTCTTAGAAAAGTTTAGGGTTAACATATTTTGCTGAGAAAAAGTTAGAAATTCAGAAACTACATTATGAATTTTATTACATAAAACATCAAGTAAAGGCACTGCCAGAAAGAGCAAAGTGTCATCTGCAAACAGGATGACACCAGCCTCTGACAGGTAGTGTTTCACTTGATTAATTAAAATAATGAAGAGTAGTGGTCTTATGATTTACCCTTGTGGCACCTCAAACTCTATTTTCTTTTTTGAAGATAAAAACAACGCGCTCTGAACTATCTGATACAGATTGTGTATATATGGCGAAAATCACTCCAGACTTGAACCCTTCACCCTAAACGAGTCAAGAGCTTGAATAAGCTCTGAGTGGTCCACCGTATCGAACGCTTTTTTCATATCCAAAAACACAGCTGCGGGTATGAGACCAGCTTCAAATGCATCACTAATCCAATCAACCAATTTCAGAACTGCTATATCCGTAGATAGCCCTTTTCTGAAACCAAATTGATTTTCCATTAGAATTTTATTCTTTTCAATATAATAACTAAACTGGGTATGTACCACTTTCTCATACAACTTAGAGAAAAATGGGAGAATAGAAATAGGTCTTCGATTCGAGGGGTCATCTTTTTTCCCTCCATAATGAAGATGAGCCACTCTTGCAATCTTTACTGCTTCGGGAAAGACTCCAAGATCTAGAGAAAGGCTGATGAGGTGCGTCAAGACAGGTAAGGCACTCATTTTTGCGGCCTTTATGCGTTTCAGGGAAAACTCGTCCATCTCGCTAGAGCTTGACATCATCGTAGCCAAGAATCGTGCCACGTCCTGTTCCAAATATCTTGCAAACTCGAAAGAATTCTGACTTCAGGCTGTCTTTCAACGACAGTTCAAAAACTCGCAGATGTGCGTAGTTTACCCCACGCTTGATCACAAAGTCTTTTTCCTTCATTTGCAAAATAACCACACAGAAATTCAGATATGTCTTGAGAATCAGTAAGACGACCTCCTGTTGTCTCCATGATTCTCACCTCTTCCCTACTATGAAGTTTACCCAAAAGTTTATTTATTGTTTTCCATGTATTTTTCATATTCCCTTGATTTTCATGAAATTCATTTTAGAAAAAAGCTTCTGAGCATTTTGTTTTACTGAACTTAACATATTCCAAAACCTCTTGAATTTTATAAGACTATCATCTTAATAGTCCTTTAAATAATTCAAATAAACTTTGTTTTTCTGCTTTATTGAAGCCACAATAGCTTTTGATATCCATGGTTTCTTAGGCAAATTTCTATTAGGATTTGTTCTTCGCAAGGGACATGTTTCATTCATTACATTCGTCACTATCTCACTGAATAGGTCATATGCAGTATTTGGACACTTTTCCTTTATTACACGCGAGAAAATCGTTTCATCCATCATATTTGCAAAACTCTTTAGGTTTTTATTATTCATTCCACGGTAAAACGAAGCCCTTTCATTTCGTTTATTTTCCTTTGACTGATTCAGCTTTATTTCACTTATTAAAAGAAGGTGATCCGAGCCGTCAGACATAACCACATCTGCTTGGGATCTTTCAAGCAATCCTTCAAGCAAATTATCTTTCAAGCAAATCTTTCAAGCAAATTATCAAATGTACCATGTTTTAATGCATTAACCCTATCTTCTAGTCTTATACCCATAGAGAAGGGAATACGCCAAGGGGCACTTACTTCACCACTGCTATTCAATAATAGTATTATTTCATTGCAAGAACTGGTTCAGTCTACATGGATATTTAGAGGTCTCAATGTTTCGCTGATCGATTATGCCGACGACATTTTGAACGCGAGTAGAACACTTATAGGCATCGAAGAGACTTTCCGTGTTTTGAGTAAGGAGTATGGTAACATAGGTCTTTCTTTCAATCCCCAGAAGAGTGAAGCTCTCGTATTTAATAGCCACGTTAAAGATAGTGTACCAGTTGATGTTATTTTCGGAATTTATACGATTAAGTCTTCGTCTAAGATTATGTACCTCGGCCTTCCAATTTGTAGCGATCTTAAAGAAACCCACGATTGCCTTGTTTCATTGTTCGCTGTAAAGACACGCAGACCTTATGGAATTCTCATTTCAGTGAAGTGCCCCTTTAACCGTTTTCTACTTGCAAGGGTGCATAATGCTTTTGTTTTGCCACATGTGCTAGCCCTATCTCCGTTTTGGAAAATATTTACCTTGTCTGATCGCCGCAATATTCGGTCTATTTTCTACAGATATGGCAAGTATCTGCCTCGTCTTCCAGTTTGGATGAGGAATTCGAATATATGAGGCATGTTTTTTAAGTAAGTACCGTTTTGCGATTCCGCCGCCACAGCACTAAGGTCGTCGTTCTGCATATGCGCGCTGGTTACCTACATCTCTTGTCTACGCACTGACGCCATTACAGTCTGATTCTTAATTGTATACGTTGTTTACTGAGTGTTTAAGATGCCTCCGACAATCGTGAGTCCCGCCGATTGTAAAGTACGGGTGGTTATACAATTTCTTAGTGCGAAAGGCGTACAACTGATCGATATTCATCGTGAGATCTGTGAAGTTTACGGACAAAACATTATGAGTGATGGAATGGTAAGGAAATGGGTGAGAGCATTTAAAGATGGCCGTACAAATGTGCATGATGAAGAATGGAGTGGGCGTCCTTCGGTCTTTAATGAAGATTTGGTGCAAAAAGTGGAAGAAAAAGTGAGAGAAAAGAGGCTTTACAATTTCATCAATGTGCGACTGGTTTCCTCAATATTCTCGTAGTTTTTTGTATTGCATGGTGACTGAGAACTTGAATTGTTGGGAAGTGTGTTCACGTTGGGTTCCAAAAATGTTGACGAATTTGCACAGAACCCCACGGTTAGGCAGGGTATTGACTTTCGTTGAGCAGTACCACAATGAAGGTGAAAATTTTTTAGACCAAATTATTACTGGTGACGAAACATGGGTGGCCTACGTCACACCAGAATCAAAACAACAATCCATGAAATGGTGACATTCATCATCACCCAAAAAAGTGAAATTTAAGCAAACAATTTCTGCCCGGAAAATCATGTGCACAGTTTTTTGGGACAAAAAAGGAGTATTGCTAGTGGAGTTTCTGCCTCGTAATAAGACAATCAATGCAGCGTCTTATTGTGAGACATTGAACAATCTGCGTCGTGCAATCCAGAACAACAGAGATGGCAAGTTGAGTAAGCGCATCATTTTGCTGCATGACAATGCCCGTCCACATGTGGTTAATCGGACCAAAGATCTCATCAAATCTTTTAAATGGGAAACTCTAGATCATCCTCCATACAGCCCTGGTCTGGAGCCCAGCGACTACCATTTGTTCCTGCACTTGAAGAAACACCTGGGTGGTCAGCGTCTTCAAGACGATAACGAAGTCAAAACAATTGTGATACAGTGGTTAACAAGTCTGGCGGGAGAATTCTATGAGGAGGGTATTCAAAAACTGGTGCCATGTTATGACAAGTGCCTCAATATTCACGGAAATTATGTAGAAAAGTAGATTAAGGTACAGGCCTTCATGTAAAAATAAAATTATTGCGATATCTTTGCACGTCTTTTTTAATTCCAAAACGGTACTTACTTAAAAAACAACCCTCGTATCTCTGAAGTATGGTATAGCCAACCCGCTTATAGCTGTACTGAATCGTCATGTTCGATTTGCAAAGGCATTTGAACCAAGCCTCTCTTCATTATATGTCGCAATAACTTAAATTTGTCTTTTTTGTTTGTCGTAGGAATGTTCTTAATCTTGTTTTTCTGTAGTTGAGTTTTCTTCGGATATTTTGTTGTTATTTGATGTTAGTTTTTTTTCATTTCTTGTACTCCATTTACAACATTTTGTATGTTTAATAATGTGTAATAAAATAATAATAATAAAAATAATAATAGGCGAAAAAATAGAATTGGTTCCTCCTGAAAAAGATCCAAAATAATTTTTACGCTGAATGTCTTGAAGCTCCACCCGTAGGCTACGGGTTCAATAGAGTCTTCATAAGCAAAACAATTTTATGCTGGCGCAAGGACCCCGAGCAATAGGCGCAAATGTGTTTTTTCGATTGTTATTAGAATTGTATCAGAAAACCCTTCGGTTAGCCCCTGCCGCCAAAAATTCTCTTGAAAGCAGAAGGGTCATTTGTGTTTTACTAAAAATAGAATGTATTTTTAACAGTTTCTCTTTATATAATTGTAACATTGAAAAATCAAAACTTTAGAAATTGATGTATATAAATTTTTTAAACAATCAATCTACTTTAATTTATCTTCCCTGTAATCTTAACTTACTTTTTCAAGATTTTTTTTTTTTTTTTTTTTTTTTTTTTTTTTTTTTTTTTTTTTTTTTTAGTTGTTTAGGATATAAGAGAACTGGTGCTTAGACACAAGTCATTTTTGTAGAGGGCGAATCGTGATCTGACCTATTGAAGGTTCAGGGCTGGGGGCTGTAATTTTGTTACTATTTACGTTAATTTATTTCTGTTTGAATTTGACTTTTTTAGATATATCATTCATGGTAATTTCTCTTTGTTTTAAATTTAGGTTATTAAATGAGATTATTGTTTCTCGTTTTAGGTTTTAACATGGCGCTTTACTTTCCTTTGAAAAATATCCTTTGGAAAATGTTTTGAAATTAATAATACATAAAAGGGCGTTACATTATAGTCCCTTCCTCAAACTCAGTAGTGAAAATTGCCAATAATTTGTTCCTATCCATTGTCTTGGAACAAAAATTATCAGAAATAGGTGAATACAATTAATAATAATTGAGTTCTCAAACGTTCCCTTAATTAAAATACATATAGAAGCACAGCAAAGAAAGAAAATCCCCCCAAAAAACTCTCAATATTTAACGCACTCATTTTCAGCAATTTTTACAATAACTATTTCATTGAAAGTTTCTTGAATAGATATAACATTTTCAATAGATAGGACCAAGAAAATAGTTGTCCGATTAGTTGCTTTTTTCCAGTTTCCAAATTTACTCTTCACTAGTATCCTTACATTTAGAGAAATCATTGTCGCTTAGCATAGTAATCATCAGTAGTTGCGGTTTCGCAAAAACACAAGAAAAATCTCTTAATATTTAAAAAATGCTACCATTTTTATGATAAATATTTAACGAAAAATTCTCTCTCATAGATATAAAATTTGTAATAGCTAGAAATAAGAAAATAGTTGTAAGATTAATTAATTAAATAATTAGGATTAATAATCTTTTCTTTTTTTTTAAATTTACTCTTTGCCGTATCCTTACATTTATAGTAATCATTGTTGCTTAGCATAGTAGTTGTAGCTTTTAAATTTGAAATTTACCAGAAAATTTGTATGTATGTAAACAATATGGATGTTTTCCGCATGAAAGAATTCCAAAAAAACTACCTGCTACTCCTACTTTGGGCCGTGGCTTATAAATCAGTCATCAATTCTGTGCAGAATACTCATGGAATTTTCTGCTCCTAAGAGAACATCCTGTTTCTTGGGGATTTTGTGTTTTCAGTAAAGAGCTAGTTGCTAGAATTTTACATTATTGGAAGAAATCATGATTCAGTTTATTTCAGCTGATTTTTTAGATTTATCTTGCGTAGTCGGCGAAGCAATAATTCTGTCCTGTGTCAACTTCGCTCTTTACAGGATAGTAGTAAACAAAGAAAAAACCTTGCAAAAACGATTTTAAATTAATTTTCTTGCGTATGAAAGTAATTTTACCAAATAATTTTTTTTATTGCGATTTTGAATGGTTTATGACAATTGGAATTAAGAAGTGATTAAGATTGGGATTAAGTATTCTTGGCCTATGGACTCTTGACTGGATGGACTCCATCCCATGTTGAAATTGCTCATTGAGGAATATTTTTAGCAAGTATACACTAATTATGAGACTTAAATTTCGGATTTGAATTTTAGATCGTAAAGCATCAACCTGAATTTCATCTGTATCATTTTCTTCATTAAATCAGCAAAAGCATTAGAAAAAAAAATATCACAAAAAAGCAGAGATTTCTCGATACCAATGGGCGTGGCTGGCACATCTCACCCCACAGGGACATTATCTAATAAAATTAGCATTTTCCTGGAAATGTAAAATTCGAAAGGAAACAAATACTACTGGTCTAGAGCACTCGTATTGGTAAACAAAAATTAAAAATAATATGACAAACCATAAAATACAAATGAGAGAGAAACTGAGCTAATCTATCTATTCCGTAGGAATTAAGACATAATTAGTGAATTAGCTTATTTCAGTGTATTAGCTTATTTCAGTGTTGCTTTTCGTATGGACCACGGCCATGATAACGGTTATATAACAATTTTTTTTTAAGTTTAGGCCCACTATCTCAAGGTATGAAAAATCATTCTAGATATAAATTTTTTTGTGCGTGAGATTGTTTATGTAAATTAGCTAAACTTTCTTGTGATCAGAATTCATTCCCAGGGCCAATTAATTATTCATGAAACAATTTTTGGCAGCAATTTCCTTCCAAGGCTGGAAAATCGCATCAGTTAAAATTCACGGTGCTAGGCGTTCCCTTGGAAAGTTTCCCCACTGAAAATTCCCCTGGAAAATTTTCCCCTGCATAAAACCCCCTCCCCCAAAAAATCCCCCCAAAAGGCTCACCCCACAGAAAATTCCCCACAGAATAATCCCCCCCACGTATTTCCCTTGGATAATTTCGGATGTTAATTAGAAAGGAAACTGAAAGCTATACTCGCCTGTTCAAACCACAGGCAATACTATAGCGTTGCCTTTGTTAAGTAGTTATAAGGCTACATTGTATTATTTTTTGTTGTTTTTTTTTTCTCAGAGGCGCTTCATATGGAAGGGGTGGTCTTATAAACCTCGGAGGGAACTCATTAAAAATTAAAGTTCTTGTGCCTTTTTAAGAGTCAAGAGTGACTGGAGGGAACCAGACCCACTCCAGAGGAAGGGCAGGCCAGACAGTGCCAGGGGAAGGATTGTAAACTATCCAATTTGTCCATTCTCAACATGCAGAATTTATCTTTGGAAAAGGAGAAATGTTTGATCTTGAATGTGTCTGAAAAGACTAAGGGTATTAAGTTAAAATGTCGCGGAATACTGAGGGATATTTTGAGTTAAATCAGAAGACAATATCTGCATTTAAGTGATCAAAAAATGTGTCAGAAATATCTTAGGAGCGGCTAAGGGTCCAAATATTCAATCATAAGATATAATGTTTATCTAGTTGACAGTAGGGCGTATCCAAAATATTCCAGAAACGGCTGATGGGATTTCTTTGAAACTTTCAGGAAATGTTTAGGGGTGTTGAAATAAATAAAAGTCATTAATTTGAATTAGTAAATCAGAATCGGATACTTTAATTTTTACCCCATAGACATGAAAAACTGGAGAATATTCATTACATGAGCCAAAAAAAGTTGGGCATGCGCTTTACTGAAAAAAAAATATATCACAAATATTTCCTTTGTAATTAAAACATTGACATATAAAAATAGAAATTATAGGGAAATAAAATTTTGAATTGCTGTGTTTCCAGGAGCATTCAAATTTCTGAGTTGTCAGGAATATATCTTTATATATTAAATATTCGGTTTATATTTATTAGTTCTTTCCGATCATCTTGATTATTATCTCCACTCTGCAACGACCCACCGACACTCCTTCATAAGAGCTGATGCATATTTATACCTCACTGTACACAATTTCATCACACATAACCTATATCAAACTTGGTCGCTACTATGACACTATGACACTACTGCTCCACCTTCCCCTCAGCACCAATGATAAGGGCCCAGGCCAAAAATATGCGTAGGAAACAAGAAGGATTAGCCAACAAGTCGTAAAAGCTCATTTAGTTTTCATTTGAAGGCTCAATGATCCTTCAAAATTAGGCCATTGAAACGTACTCTGTTTGGCATCTTACCCGCCTCTACACAAAGACCTACCACCCCTCCTTAATAATACCCCACTGTATGATGAAATCCCCGTAACATTCCCTCCATATGTAAAATTGTGGATCGAAAAAGAAAGACAAAAAAAAATATGTAGATGAATTCAGGAAAAAAATAATCCCAGAAAATTTCCTCCTCACTGAAAATCCTCCCCCAGAAAATCTCTCCCCCCCTTGAATACTTCCTGCAGAAAATGTCGGTATGTTTCCCCATAACAAATATGTTACTACCTGTAAACAATTGACAAATTGCAAAATTCACAGCCCTTTCCCTATGGGTTGTGGGCTTCTTGTCATCCCCAGAGGCACACTTATTGGACCTTTCAAATATGATGAACCAAATGGGTATTTCGGAATTTCATTCGGATGTCTTTGGACAAAAAAGGGGCATGAGAAGGGGGCTAGTTGCTATTCATTCTGTTTGATCACTTAAAAAGGTGCTTAAACTTTTAATTTTTGTTCGAATGAGCCCTCTTCCGATCTTCTAGGACCCTTGGTTTAACACGACCATCGTTGGAGGAAAACAACAACAACAAACAACACGTATCCTTGATCTTAAAATAACGACAAGACCACACTACCTTTTCATTATAAAAATACTAAACTTTGGAGCGTTTTAATTTTTCAATTTCAGTTTTAAACATCTTATTTTATTGTAAGTTTCATTTAATTTTTATGCGTAGTTGGCTGTGGAAGGCTCTCGAATATGGAGGCTAAATATTCTTAAGGTTTAAACAAATTTAACTATCTTTGGCAAATTCCCTGTTGTTTTACTTGTTGTTGTTTTTATCCATGATCATTCTTTGGAAAAATATACACGTTTCCAACCATTTGTAGATGAGAGGTTGAAACCTCTACAGTAGGCCTCTCTGATTTATTTTTAGTTAGGGAGGGGGCGGATGCCTAAAATTATATTTTTTTATGTCAAAACATCCTAACTCTGATTGAGCCTTCAGGTAAATACAGATTTAGTTCTAAGGAAGGGGCGCGGTCAGGTATGATATTTAGTCCCTTTAGATTTCAGGGAATATTTCTGGCTTATGCTGTTAGTATGAAAGTAAAGAGTAGTATTAAATCACAAAATGAGCAGAATTTATTCCGTATAGAAGGGGGGCTGCCCCTTCCCCATTCCCGGCCTCTCATCATGGTCGTTAAAATTTTGGAGGATGCTAATTTGATCGGAAATTGAGAGTTCCAGTCCTTTTTTGTAAATCGAGAGTGATTGGAGACCAGCCGGCCACTGTAATTAAACTGTTTTGATATATGGTCCTTTTGTTACCCTTTAAGATATTTGACTGACATTTTGAGGTACCTATTTTGTACTTTGTCTTTGGCCGCTCAGTTTTGTGGGTGGGAGAACCTTCTATGGGGACGAGATTTCCGCTGAGAAATTTTCGGGGGAACTTTCCGTGGGTTGAATTTTCTGGGGGATTTCTCCGCGGTCGGAGGATTTGTCCGTGGCTGGGAGGATTTTTGTTGGGGGAGGGGTGTTTTCTGAGGAATTTCCATGGGAGGAATTTTTCGTGAGGAATGGGGATTTCTAGGGTAAATTTCACAGGGGGGGGGGGGTGCCGGCTACTAAAATTCACAAGGAAAACTTTACTGGAGAAAAATTCTACGCTTATGTACTGTCTAATAAACATATCCTGCTTTTTGTATATAAATTAATTGCAAGTTATCATAGTAAAAATCCCTTCCCAGGGCTGATTACATTTTCCTGATACAGTTTCTAGCTGCCCTTTTACCCCGATACTGGGAAATTACATCAGAACTCTTTATAGCCGATTTTACTGAGTTGAACATTCCATAGGACAGATGAGAATTCTCTGAAAAACCACTGCTTCGTAAAAGTAAGAAAAGGCCTGTAAGCTTATTCATTCTTTTTGCTAGCGTGGCGGTAACCCTTAAATACCTCAAAGCACTACCTCAAAACATAAACACGTTACTAGTAATTCTAAAGCTACGTCAGTGCGTTGCATCATTATTTATAATTGAGCAGCCACTCGCATGAAGAAAAATTGCTTTACCATAAAATTTATCACATAAAAATATTGACCAATTAATAGAACTATGCAGCCCCTCACCTCTTTGCTTGAGATTTTTACCTGCAAGTCGCCCTCCATGACAGAAAAAAATTGATGTTAAATAATATCTGTCAATTGGATAATTACCACCTCTATGGTTTACTGCTCGTTAGCACAGGGAGGAATTCTCCAAAAACATAACTGCTTCACTAAATAAGAGAGGACTAATAAATTTTTGGACGTTTTCATTTTATGCCATTGTAATTCTTAATAATTTCTGTGGCCACTAGGTAAAAAATTTTAAGAGGTTAATAATTTTATAAGAGAATATTATACTCACACATTACACAGACCATAATTCGTTTGCTAACAGAAGGAGGGATTCCGAAGCTACGTTAGTGCGTTGCATCATAATTTATAATTAAGCAGCCACTTGAATGAAGATAGAAAAAATGATGTTAAATAATATCTGTCAATTGGATAATTACCACCTCTATGGTTTACTGTT
Source organism: Artemia sp. Qi Xiang Cuo (assembly GCF_049724085.1). Classification (NCBI taxonomy): domain Eukaryota; kingdom Metazoa; phylum Arthropoda; class Branchiopoda; order Anostraca; family Artemiidae; genus Artemia; species Artemia sp. Qi Xiang Cuo. The sequence goes on along the minus strand of NC_142802.1, from coordinate 59,158,719 downwards.
CGTTAACACAGACAGAAATTCTTCAAATAGCAACACTACTTCACTAAATAAGAAAGGACTAATAAATTGTTGTATGTTTTCACTTAATGTGATTGTAATCCTTAATTTATTGGATCGTAATCCTTAAAAATATCTGTGGCAACTAACTGAACATTTTTAAGAGATTAATAATTTTCTAAAAGAATATTATACTCACACATTACATTGACCATAATTCGTTTGCTAACAGAAGGAGGGACTCCATTATTTGCAATGCATAAGTATGCCCCCATCTGGTGTCGGGAAACAGCTTGCCACTTTATCACTTCGCCTTCTATGAAACCGGATCTTGAATATTGCCATGAGCCTAGTAATGAAAGCAGTTGAAAGACAGATTGAAAAGATCAAAAGGATATTAAAGGAAGCTGAAGGAACTAACTGAAGCAATTTTGATTTGTACAAATTCTTAACAGAACCAACTTCTATTGTTAAGAGCTTATATACAGATATCTTACTAAATTAAAACGCATCGAGAATGCAACAGAAATCGCTGCTGGTTGAAACCGCTTCATCAAACAGTTCGTGGTAACGGAAAAAGTGTGAAACACTCCGTAAGAAACAAGTGATCTCAATGAAAATGACACCATCAGGTTCAGCGTGTCAGAGAACCCTACTGTATCGGTTTCAAGCTTCTATCTGCAAAAATGTGGAATTTTGTATCTTTGCCAGAAGGAAGATCACAGTTGCGTGTTTATTTTTTTTTTCCAGGGGTCATCGTATCGACCAAGTGGTCCAAGAATATTGGGAGAGGGCTCATTGGAACGAAAATTAAAAGTTCTAGTGCCCATTTTAAGTGACCAAAAAATTGGAGGGCAACTAGGCCCCCTCCCCCGCCCTTGTTTTCCCAAAATCGTCTACTCAAAACTTTTATGTAGTTATTTTGTTCATCATAGTTGAAAGGCTCAATAACTTGAATAAGATGAAGGTCTTTGGGTATAATATGACCCCCCCCCCACAGCCCCAGGGGAAAGGTATTTTAGTTATAAAATTTGTCCATTGTTTGTGAATAGAATTTGTTATTGGGATATAGGAATACATTTTCGAGTGGGGGGTGCAATTTTCTTCTTGAGGTTTTCCACGGAGGTATCTTCCATGGGGAGGAAAGTTTCCAGGGAGTGAACTTGTCAGGGGAAATTATTAACTGGGGTAATTTGCCAGAATTCTTACACCAAATTCTTTTTATATGTCTTGCTTTCTCTTTTCCATCTCAATTTGACGCGCAGAATGGTTAGGAGTAATTGTCTGGGGTAAATCTTCACCGGATTTCCTGGCATTATTTAAAAACGATCAGAAATTAAATAAAAACAAGTTTTTTTCAACTGAAAGTAAGGAGCAACAATAAACCTTAAAACGAACAGGAATTATTACGTATATAAAGAGGGGTTCCCCCTCCTCAGCACTTCACTCTTTACGCTAAAGCTTGAATTTTGTCCAAATTCTTTAAGAATGACTCCTGAAACGCAAAGGCCGTTTAATTTGAACGCTAAGACGCTTTTTAAAAGTATAAATTTGTATATAGTTAGAGAGCGTAAAGAGCGAGATTTTGAAGAGGGGGCAATCCCCTTTAAATATGCAATAATTTATGTTCGTTTTAAGTTTTAATGTTGCTCCTTACTTTCAGTTGAAAAGCTTGTTTTTAATTTATTTATTTATATAGACAATAGGACTGCAAAATATATATATATATATATATATATATATATATATATATATATATATATATATATATATATATATATATATATATAGTCTATTTGATCAATATTATCTTCTAATTTCCTTTGAAGAGCTAGTTCACATTTTTTAATGTCGCAAGACGTATACATAGAAATGGCATCGAAACTGGCCAAAATTGTATCTTTTTTTATTTCAATGTCTTTTAATTTTTCAACAAGGTGACTGAGTTTCTTATATATGAAGTTTACGTGTGAATACGGTGGATACAAGGGGTAGAAATCCAGTTTCCCAATTGTGAAATTAAAGAGCTATATGAAACAAGAGGTGGGCATAGAGGGACCCCAGCTTTGTGGATTTTGGGAGCCCGTAAATTGTAGGATCTTAACAACCTTTAGAGTAAAATAATTTATACATTTTTGGAGTAATAAGTCTTTCAGTTTGCGAAATTCCTAGCTCCTTTCGTACTATACGGGTGAACTTATCGGTGGGGTCTGAATCTATGGGTTTGTAAGTATGGGTGTTGGATAAAATATCTATAACTTTTTTATTATATGAAGTTTTATCAAGGATAACAATTTTATTTCCTTTATCAGCCCTGGTGATAATGATGTGTGGGTCTTTTTTAATTTTTTGAGAGTTTGTGTTTCCTGATTTTTTGACCTTGGAGAATAGGGAATGAAATCAAGAATATTCTTAACCACCTCTCCTCCAAGTAAATATGGATTTTCCACAGCACCACGTGATCCAAATATAACTGCCTTCACAATGGAGACTATCTCTGCAAAATTCACTTGTGTTTGAGGTAGGCAAAATTTATGTCCCTTGGACAAAACATGGGTTTCTTCCGGAGTAATAACCTTAGAAGATAGGTACACAATCCTAAAGGAATTTTAGGTTTAGGTTTGTTTTTCATTCTTTGTTAAAATTTTTAAAAGACCAAAAAAAACGACATTTTTTCCTAAGTAACACAATTTCAAAAACTAGACATTTTCTACAGCAAAACCTTTCACCGACGGATTTTCAGCAGATATATAGAATAGCTCAGAATACTTTCCGCCACGACTTTTGTATGGCTAAGGCTCGTTTATCAGAAAAGTTTGAAAAATTAGAGTACGAAAAATTTCAGAATTCCAGATGTTTTCGTCCGAGATTTTGTCCTGGTCCGGCCATTGAGAACCTATCTTCTAAAGTTCTTACTCCGTAAGAAACCCATGTTTTGTCCAAGGGACCTAAATTTTGCCTGCCTCAAACACAAGTGAATTTCGCAGAGATAGTCTCCAGTGTGGAGGCGGGTATATTTGATTCACGTGGTGCTGTGGAAAATCCAGATTTACTTCGAGGAGAGGTGGTTAAGAATATTCTTGATTTCATTCCATATTCTCCAAGGTCAAAAAATCAGAAAACACAAACTCTCAAAAAATTAAAAAAAGACCCACACATCATTATCACCAGGGCTGATAAAGGAAATAAAATTGTTATTTGCTCTTAACCCCCATACTTTTATAAGTAATATTTAAACAATGTGTTATATTATGTAAGGTCGGTAGTTGCTCTCCCGATCGTATCTTTCTTTCCCTTTTGAATGGTTTAAGGTAAATTTACATGCTTTGATTATTTTTCAGATCCTATTTTTCTATATATATATATATATATATATATATATATATATATATATATATATATATATATATATATATATATATATATATATATATATATATATATATATATATATATATATATATATATATATATATATATATATATATATATAAAAAAATAAAATACATAAAGAAAAAAAATAGGATCTGAAAAATAAACAAAGCATGTAAATTACCTTAAACCATTCAAAAGGAAAGAAAGATTACGATTCGGAGAGCACCTGACCATACATAATATAACACATTGTTTAAATATTACTTATAAGTATGGGGTTAAAGCAGAATTGAATACTATTAATGAAAGTCCTTATATATATATATATATATATATATATATATATATATATATATATATATATATATATATATATATATATATATATATATATATATATATATATATATATATATATATATATATATATATATATATATATATATATATATATATATATATATATATATATATATATATATATATATATATATATATATATATATATATATAAAAAAAAAAAAAAAAAATATATATATATATATATATATATATATATATATATATATATATATATATATATATAACGACTTTCATTAATAGTATTCAATTTGCTCTTAACCCCCCATACTTTTATAAGTAATATTTAAACAATGTGTTATATTATGTATGGTCGTTAGTTGCTCTCCCGATCATATCTTTCTTCCCCTTTTGAATGGTTTCAATTGAGGGAGTGGTTTGAATGGAACAATTGAGTGAGGGGTATCCCCCAAGTTATTTTGCTCCCTCACCCCCATCTAGTTTCTTCAAAATGCCTTTTTTGGGTATTTTCATTGAAACAAAACTTGTTCTGGTATTTTCATTGAAAAAAATAAAGAAACAATGAAATTACCCCCTAGATTTTGACAAATTCATTTTTGCATCCACCCCATTATTTTCCCTTCATTTATGTCATTGACCTTTAGACTTAATTATGGAAATCTCATATGGAACAGATTTGTGTTCTTATTTTGTAGTGTAGCCTTTCGAATGAGTTTATGAGGCCCGATCAGTTATGCGTTTTTCGGCTTAAAAAACTGCTAAAATAGTGATTTTTTTATTATTTGTTTTTCTACTGGGCGTTATACTGATACTGACAAATCAATACTGACATCGTTGATACTGACATCAAATCAACACTCTCAAACAAAACAATGACATCGTTGACTCCATATCAGTCTCATGGAGGGTTGCCACCAGTTGAAAAAAATTAACTGGATTTTAGTGATTTTTTGGTTGATTTATTGATTTTCTTCAATAATCTATTGATTTATGTGCTGATTTAGTGGTTTGTTTGTTTAGGCAATATAAAAAAATTACTAGAAATAGTGATGAATCGTAAGGAATGGCAACCTTGGTCTCATGACAACTAATTTTTTAGCAGTATGGCAACCAAAATTTTTTTAAACAGACTTGGCAGTAACTGAGGAAATTTCCAAACGTTAAATGCTCTCCAGTGATAAACCTTCTTGTAAGTTCAAGCTTCCTACAATTTCACCGATAAGTTTTAATTTATGCCAAATCTCAAGGAACTTCAACTTCTCACAGGAGGAATCATGTTCAACGTGCTAAAATATGCGCTGGATATATTTAAATTCAAAGTTGTTAATGTAGGTGAACGTTCCTTCTTGTAAAATAGTTTTGACTCAAAAATGGAACTAGGTTAAAACGAGCGTAGCAAAATGGCATATTTTGACAAGGAAGCAAGAGGGGCTTGATTGAGAACCTTCTAGCAAAAATTATTTCCTTTTTACTAGGAATACATTTCACACTCCCCCCTCTCTAAAAATTTACCAATGATTATCCCTTTACAATCACGCGATCTACAGGTGTTATAAATAATGTATCAGTTATCAACCATTTTTAAAAACAAATGAAAAGAAAAACAAACTAAAAAGTAAACAGTTGTATTCTTGATATCTCGATTTCAAACCTGGAAATCTTTTCCAATAGGATAGTGAAGTATAAAACCAGAAATAAAAAACAATAGAAAACTAAATTCTAATAAAAACAAATGACAGCGAATAAAAAGAGACAAAACACACATTTAAACAAAACTTTCACAGCAAGAAATGTAAAAAAAAGCAAGTTGTAGGAACTGTTATGCATGACAAAACTGAAGAAAATACGGTAAAATGAAAGCCGAAAAAGAAAATTTGAAAAGTTTTTTTTTAACAAAAGAAGCATTTTTTTTTTTTTTTTTTTTTTTTTTTTTTTTTACAGACTTCACGGCTCCATCACAAATGATGATTTGCCGCTAGTCCTGGTAGTTACCTCATTTTCTAACACTGAGGCACTTGTTATACCTTCTATTGAACTCGTCAAGGGACGAATTTTTCAGAATTATCTCTGCCGGCAATCTATTCCATGTGGTAACCGATCGCCGGGAGAAACTCGTTTCCAGATATTCTTGGCGGGGAGTACCCTGCTCAAGGTAGTCCTGACGAGCTGTACTTCGGCGAGTTGATCGCAAGGGCTTTGCTTTATCAGGAACGAGCTTCGATAGCTCCTCCGATGGAGGGTTATGCAAGTACTTATAGAAAATCGACATGGACACCACATCGAAACGTTCCTGGATACAATATACTGCAAAATCCATTTAACTTCCTAACTCTTTTATGTGTAATATGAAGAGGATCGACTAAATACGAAACACTACCATAAACCGATTAAGTAACCCGGTTAAAGAATGCTTATTTTGTTAGGTATTTAATTGTAATACTTTGAATTTCTTACGTCATTTCCGTATTTCCAAACTAATTAAGTGAGAAAAAGCAACTGTTTCTCAATGTTCTGTGTTTTTGTTCTATAAGGCATTAATATTCTTTATAAAACGCACCTTTCTCGTCCTTGAAACGCACCTCGGTGAGTTCCTTTTGATCTTCTCGTCTCCAGGTTATTTTCGGCTGAGGCTGGCCATTTGCCTTGCATGTAAGTCGCACTGCTTCTCCCTCTTTTACAGTAACTTCACTAGGGGTCTCATCATCTAAAATATCGGGTGATACAGTGATATCTAAATGAGCAACCTAAAAAGAAAACATAGTCATCTAACAGCAAGTTTTGACTAATATGACTATTTTTTTTTAAATGAATAGATATTAAATGAATAATATAGAGAAAACACCTCCCCCTTGAAAAATATAAACTTGTGAATTAAGCTTATTTACTTGTAAACTTGTAAAAAATTAGTTGGTTACTGAATTTGTTGGTTGGCCTGTTACGTACCCTTGTCAAAATATGAGGTATGCCTGATAGAAACAATCTAAATGAGCCTTATAGCTAGTTTTAACATTCTGTATCAGGGGCGTATGCAGCAGGGGGCCTCTGAGCTACATCCTCACCGCCCCAAAATCCAAATCTATTTAAATTCCTGGGTACTTATTATTCAAATTATCAAATAATTTGTTTTCTTCTTATTGCTCTCTTGCGAAATTTTTTTATTGTCACCTCCACCAAAAAAATAAAAAATACTGTGTACGTTCCAATTCTGTATAATGATATTTTTTTTTTTTTTTAAGAATTAGAAATGAAACATTTTTAAATTGGATCAGAACCAAAACCTTACCATGGGCGTAAATTTACTTCGTGGTACCAAATAGCTTAATTTTTACCAGGACTATTCAGTCCGTGATCAGAGTCACTAATTAACATAATTTTTTTTTCTTCAGGCTTAAAATGTATAAACTAAAGTTTTTATAAAAACCAAACAGTTTTGCTGTGAAATAACAAGAACTTTACTCCATACTGGACACCATACCCTAATTTGAAACACCCTTTAAAAAAAACATGCAATTGTTTTTAATTACATGTCTTAGTTTTTCATGTCCACCCAACTTTTGCGGGGGGGGGGGACTGCAATTTTCCCTATCCCCTTAGAATTCGGGATCAGGCAATGAAGAAATCCCCAGTACAAGTCACAGCATGATTTGGTCAGGCCAAACTTCCAGTAGAAGTAGCAGCGAAGGCCTGCTCCTAACAAGAAGGCGAAGAAATTCCTCATATCCCACAACTCAATATCAACCACAAGCACGGGAGGATGTCGATTCTTTTGTGTTCCGTACCAACGAATGCTTATATAGCGGACAAAAAAGACAAGTTCTACTCAGCTCTGACATCTGCTCTATCTCGAATTTCCCCTCACGATGTTTTGGCCATGATGTGTGATAAATGCAACTGTATCTAACCCCAGCGGAGCTTTTAAATATCTAATTGAACCGGTTACTCCTGACTCTTTGAACGAAAATGGGACCCGACTCCTCCAGTTGTGCGCTAGGCACGAACTAGTCATTTCCAACACCCTGTTTCACAGAAAAGACATCCTTAAGCCAGCAGGGTATAGCAATGGCGGGTGAACGCGGAAGAAAATCGACTATATTATAGTCAACCGAAGATGGCACTCATCGGTTACGAATTGTAAGACAAATCGTTGCGCTGAGACAGGGAATACTGGCCATAGATTAATTACCGCGAACTTCCACCTGCGTCTTAATGCCCAGCCTTCAGAACAACGCCAGCCGCAGTTCGACACCCAGAAACTAAAAATTGAGGCATTCCGCCAAAAGTACTCAGTTGAAATTCAGAATTAGTTTCAATGCCTGAATACCCTTGTTGACCCGGAAACGTTCTGGCAGATTTATAAAAACGGTGTACTAGAGGGTTCTAGGCGATTACCCCCAAGAAAAAATACCCCCCGCGGAAAATACCCCTCCCCCCGTAAAATACCCCCCCCGGAAAATACCCCCCGCGGAAAATACCCCCACGGAAAATACCCCCCCCCCCGCGGAAAATACCCCACCGGAAAATACCCCCCCCCCGTAAAATACCCCCCAACCGTGGAAAATATCCCTCAACCCCCACCCTCCCCCCCCCAAAAAAAAAATACCGCCCGTGGAAAATAAGGCTTTCCAAATTTGAGAATTTTATTTGAGTTTAATTTTTCTAATTTCCTTAGGGGGATGGAATTTTCGCACTTGTGTATTATGCGCCACTCACTCAAGTTTACGCTGTGTAAAATTCGAGAACACACCGGTTTTATTTTTAGTTTCTTCGTTACTTTAGAAATAAATTTGCGCTATAGATTTGCAAATTAGGGGGAGGGGGTAAGCATAACAGGTCTGCATGCAAAATGTGCTTGGTACAATTATTCTGCATATTAGATAGATAGACCAATAAGTGTATTTTAAAGCCAAATATACGGCCATGAACATAGTAAAATAGCATAAATGAATATAGTGAATGGGGTGTGTGTTTAACCCCCTAAAAAATGCCCCCCCCCACAAAAAAATACCCCTCGCCCTCCTTTGGAAAGTAACCCTTGCGGAAAATACCTCTCCTTGTAAAATACCCTCGTGGGAAATACCCCCCCCCCCTGTGTAAAATAAGGTTTCTAAATTTGAAACTTTTAATTAATATTTTAAATAATATGTATAATAAAACACAAGTACCAAAATTCCCTTCCCCTACGGAAATTAAAAACATAAAACTCAAATAAAATTCTCAAATTTGGAAAACCTTATTTTCCACGGGGTTTATTTTCCTCAGGGGGGGATATTTTTCGGGGGGAGGGGGGTATTTTCCGTGGGGAGTATTTTCCGGGGTGAATTTTCCACGGGGGGTATTTTCTGCAGGGGGGTATTTTTCGAAGGGGGGGGGTATTTTGCGCGGGGGGGGGTGTTCTCCAGGGGGTTTATTCCGGGGGGAGGGGTATTTTCCGGGGGGTATTTTCCCAGGGGTATTTGCCGGGGCGGTAAACTCCGGCCACCGTACTAGAGGTTGCCACTAATAGCGTTGGTCGAAGATGTATTCAAAGAAGCCCAGGCTATCGCAAAAATCACTGCAAATCATTGAACAGCGCCGGAAAGTGCGGCTGTCCAGAAATATGCCCTCCTACAGACGGCTAAACTGGATGAGAAACAAAGTTATTCACCGTGATAGATAACAATTTGTTGATAAAAAGCCGAAGAGCTAGAAGATCTGACATAAAAAGGTAATGTCATGTTGCTTTTCAAGCGTGTCAGATACATTAGCGATGGGGAACCAACAAAGATAGGTGCAGTAAAATCCGTCTTGGATAAAATGCTAAAGGATGAAAACGCGCAACTTGATTGATGGAAGCAGTATTTCGAAAAGCTACCAAACGCCAAAAGAATCGACGTTGACCAAATCCTAACTGCGTATGCTCAGCAAACAACATGTGAAAATCCACTAGAGCCTGATCCTCCTTCAGTAGAAGAGATATAAAATGCCCTGCGGAGAAAGAAGAACAGCAAGGCAGCAGGAACCTGGGGATCACCGCTGAGCTGCTAAAGTTCGGAGGACCGGTAATGCTGCTTTGGCTACGCATGCTGTTTTCCCTTGTCTGGTCAACCGAATTGATACCTGAAGAATGGAAAGAAGGGATAGTCCTTCCTCTATGGAAGCGCAAAGGTAGCCGAACCGATTTCTTGAACTACAGAGGAACCACCCTCCTGTCAGTTCCTGGCAAACTATTCACCATGACTTTGCTTGATAGAAGTATTCAGTTCATCCGTAAGTGGCACCGGATTCAGCAAGAGGGTTTCATGCCCAACAGATCCACAACCGAGCAGATATACATTATTCCTCGGGTCATCGAGAAAACCCGTTAGTATCAGCATACAGCATATATTGACTTTGTTCACTTTAAAGCAGCTTTCGACTCGGTTGACCGTGAGTCTCTTTGGCCGATACTACAAGGAATGGTTTACTGACAAATACTACCACGGAAAAATACTGTTCAAGGCCGTCTACACTGGTACAGAAAGTTCTGTCAAGGTTAATGGTCTCCAAATCCCACTTTTTGAAATAGATACTGGTGTAAGGCAAGGGTGTGTTGCTGCTCCTGAACTTTTCAACGCGGTGATTGATTATGTCACGGATCGAACGGCAAATCGGCTCCAATTCAGATTGAAATATGGAAAAAGAGTCCTAGCCGATTGCGACTTCGAGGCAGCCCTCATTACACTGTCGGAAGAAGCCCTGAAAGTGGGACTACATATTAGCTGGCAGAAAACAAAAATAATGATTATCGACCCAGCAGGCATCGGCAAACAACATATTAGGGCATACTGTTATAGTTGTCAAGTCTTTTACTTACCCTGGATCTACCGTCTCGGATAACGGCTCAATTGAAAAGGAAGTCCAGTCACGCATCGCTAAAGCCACGTCTATTATGGCTCGATTATGCCGTTCCGTGCATTCAAAGCCCAACATCACCCTAAAAACAAAATGCGAATCTACAACACGACTGTAACGCAAGTCCTTCTCTACAGTGCTGAAACTTGGCAAGCTGCTGCTTCTGTTCGTGATGCCATAGATGTGGCCCAAACAAACTTCTTAAGACGGAACAAAGGGATCAAGTGGTACGAATTCGTCTTTAACACCCGACTGCTGACACTAACGGATCAAACCTCCAACTCTTGTCAGCTCACCGTAAGGACCCTATGGTGGTTTTGCCACTTAATTCATATGCCAGCAGAAGCACCCGCAAGGAAACTTTTAAATTTTGATCCCTCTGAACATGGCTGGAAACACCCCCGTGGAAGACCCCGATTCACATGGAGGGACAGCCTTATCCAATACCTCTCTATGATCAGTACTGATCTCCAAGAAGCAGTCACACTTACGCAGGACTGTTCGGAGTGGAGGCGAAGAGTCACATTTCTTTCTGCGCTGGACCACCAGCAGGAGCTTTAAGTCGTTCCCTGGAAGGAGTAAAATGTACGAAAGCGAATTTTTCGGGAGTAGCGTATTCAGAAAAGATTTGAATGCTTTCTGGTAATACTAAGTTAACCAAAAAATTAACCAGTCTTTAAAATCGAATACGAATTGGAAAATAATTTTTTTTCAAGAATCTCTGAATACAAGTGAAAATGAGGAGACTCAAAATTGATTGTGCTTTAAATAAAAATAATTGTACGTTTTTAACCCGTGTTCCTCAACTCATCGACTTTTTTTTAATTTATGCATTTATAACTTAGAGCAAATTAATATATATGTAAATATATATAAATATATATATATATATATATATATATATATATATATATATATATATATATATATATATATATATATATATATATATATATATATATATATATATATATATATATATATATATATATATATATATATATATATATATATATATATATATATATATATATATATATATATATATATATATATATATATATATATATATATATATATATATATTATTATTATTATTGGAAAACCCGTCATACAAAAAAGGAAAAGACGGAGCAATAAGCAAAAAAAAAAAGCAATACACATAAACTTAGGAGTTATACATGTGGTTTGTAGTGACGAACGCTGGAGCTAAGATCTAAATCAGCACTTAGAACAAATTACACAAAACGAGAAAGAAAAACACAATTATACATTGCTCTATAGGTACGAGACATGTTTCTTTTCTTTCTTTTTTTAGGCTCCTAAATACTGAACAAACATAAATAATATGAACATCATTGCATCAAGCCGTAATTGGTAAAAAAAAAAAAAAAAAAAAAACAACCAAACACTAATTACACTAAGCGCGAAAACAAACACTTAAAAAAAAAATTAAAAAAAAAAAAAATAAAAGGAAAAAAACACAACAAATAAATCTTAACTAATGGGTTAAAACTGACGACCAGGGATGATTCAACTTCATTAAACGGGAATTATAAGCACGAATTTGCTTTTCCACGGCTATAATGGGGTCAGCAATGCTGAATTTTCTAATCAGATAAGAATTGCGCGTCCAAGAGGGAAAACGTAAAAGATATTTTGCGAACCGGAAGAAAACTGAACGAATTTTTTACTTTTCAGAATTTGTGAGCATTTTCCAAAACGGCGATATGTACAAATAATGTGGTAGAGCGACAGAGTTAAAAAGTTTCGAGAGAAGATGGCGGTTGAACCGTAACTTATTAGTTACAATAGAAGCTTATGATAGCCCAACTCTACGCTCAATGTGAGCAATTAATAGTTTTCGCGTGTGCATTACTGACGAACCAATGGCAAGACCGAGGTAGGTGATATGATCTACTGGCTTAATCCTACTATGTCCGAGACGAATATCCCTAGGTGACGCTTGCTTCCAATTGAGGAATACAACTTCGGACTTTTCAGCTTTGAACTGAAGACCTAGTTTCGCATACTCAGATTGTAGCGTTGCGAAAGTCTCGCTTATGCGCTGGATAGTGCGGCTCACATTCAGAATGTCGTCTGCATAACATACGAGAGATAAATCAAGACCGGGAAAGATGAATGATGTGGGAACAGCTGACTGTGCATCAAGAACTACATTATTGAAGAGTGAAGGGGAAGAAACAGCACCTTGACGGGTACCTTTTTCAACATTGACAAAAATATTTGGGGCTGGTGCGTAGACTTGAGAGCCGTCAACTTTAGCTAATGGATGAAGTATTATGCGAAATTTAAGACGATAATACATGTCTTGAAGGGCTCTGATATATAAGGGGCTCACTCCACGTTTTCCTGCACGGAGTAGCATAGCGGCGTGACTGAGAGAATCGAACGCTTTACGAACATCATACCCAGCTAACACGAGAGTTTCACCTGATACATCATCATCCATCAGTGCGTTCGCGATAATCGACAAAGTATGGGCACAACCGAGACGTGGCTGGAATCCAAATTGGTTAGGTGGAACATAGCATTTTGCGTTCAGTTGGTCAATGAACAGAAGTTCACAAAGCTTACAGAAGATAGTGGCCACTGTTATAGGGCGGAAGGACAAGCACTGGGTTGCGAGTTTACCTTTCTTTGGAATTGGAGTGAGATCTCTGAATGAGAAAGAAGACGGTACAACTCCTTGGGTAACAATCATCTGCATCAAAAGAGCAATATGGTTTACCAGCAGCTCGCTTCCATGCAGAATGTATATATATATATATATATATATATATATATATATATATATATATATATATATATATATATATATAGTATATATATATATTCTTCCTATATATATATATATATATATATATATATATTTTTATATTTTTATATATATATATATATATATATATATATATATATATATATATATATATATATATATATATATATATATATATATATATATATATATATATATATATATATATATATATATATATATATATATATATATATATATATATATATATATATATATATATATATATATGCTAATTTTATAGTTCTTCCTTACATTCATATAATCTACAAAAAAAAAAATTCTACTTTTCAGTTCATTTTGGAAACATGTTTAAAAAATGATTAATTATTTTTTACTTTTTAGTCATCCAGTTTTATTATCATGATTTTTTTTTTTATGCGAATGCTTATATACTTCAATTTTATAACTACTATGCCCTCTCACTTTCCAGTTACAGCCAGTTTGATTTTGAATGTCATTAAATTAAAAAAAAAAAGTTTTTTCAACTGAAAGTAAAGAGCAACATTAAAACTAAAAACAAACAGAAATTATTACAGGTATGAAGGGAATTACCCTCTCCTCAACACCTCCCTCTTTACGCTAAAGTGTTTTAGTGTTTTTAAAAAAGCTTCCTATTGTTCTAATTCAACAACCCCTGTGCTTCAGGAGTCGTTCTTAAAGAATTGGGACAAGATTCAAGCTTTAGCGTAAGGAGCGAGGTGTTGAGGAGGTGGTAATCCCATTCATACACATAATAATTTGTGTTCGTTTCAAGTTTTAATGTTGCTCCTTGCAGTCAGTTGAAAAAAAGTATTTTTAAAAATTAATTTCTGATCGTTTATAAGTAATGGTAGGAAATCTGGCCCCACCTCCATAGAGAAAGTCCCCTCCCCACGGAAATATCCTCTAGACGATTCAATCCCGGTGAAAACTTACCCCGGACAATTACCATTAACACCTCTTGGATAGGAATTCTGGCAAATTTCCCCAGTGTATAATTTCACCTGACAAGTTCTACCCCTTGAAACCTCCCCATAGAAAATTCTGTGGCGAGGGAAACCTCCCTCCCCATAGAAAATTCCCCCCATAGAAGAACCCTTAGCCAAAAAATCCCCCCCTCCACACAAACATGAATACGTACTTCATAATAACAAATACTATGTGTAAAAATTGGCAAATTTTATGACTTAAAGACCTTTCCACTGGGGCTGTGGGGGGGGAGGCTCATGTTAAACCCAAAGGCATAGTTATTTGGCCTTTCAACTATGATAAGCAAAGTGGCTATCTCAAAATTTTGATCGGACGACTTTGGGGAAAAAAGGGGTTGGGAGTGGGCCAGGTTACCCTCCAATGTTTTTGGTCACATTAGAAGGGCACTAGAACTTTTAATTACCGTTCAAATGAGGCCTCTCACAATATTCGAGGACCACTGGGTCGATATGATCACCCCTGGGTAAAAAAAAACGAATAAACATTCATCTGTGATCTTTCTTCGGGCAAAAAATACAAAATTCCATATTTTTTCAGATAGAAGCTTGAAAACACAACAGTCAGGTTTTCTTATACCCTGAATCTGATGGTATGATTAGTAGTGCAGCTATAACAGTTCCGACAAGACAGTCCCCCCACCTTCCGACAAGACACATATCCCATCATTCCAACAAGACACATATCCCATCATTTCAACAAGACACATACCCAATCATTACGACAAGACACATATCCCACCTTCTGACAAGACACATATTCCATCATTCCAAGCGGACAGTCTCCCCATATAGCTTCAATATCTCCGAGCAGAGTGTCTCCCCATATAGCTCTAACAGTTCCGAGCAGAGTGTCTCCCCATTTAGCTATAACAGTTCCGATTAGAGAGGTAGCCAATGTAGCTATAATATATTCGAGCAGAGTGTCCCACCATATAGCTTTAATATTTACAAGCGGGGTGTCTCACCATATAGCTTTAATATCTCCGAGCAGTGTGTCTCCCTATATAGCTATAACAGTTTCAAGCAGAGTGTCCCCCCATATAGCTATAATATATACAAGCGGACAGTCCCACCATATAGCTATAATATAAGGTAGCAGAGTGTCTCCCGTCATACAAGCAGACAGTACAATGACCGGATTCAACCTACCATGAAAATTCGTGCTTTTCACGAAACAATGGTTTTGGAGTTAAATAACATTTTTTTTTATAGAGTCCTGGCCGTTCACATATCTAATGTTAAACAAGATTCTTCATTTTGGTATGATTATAGGCGTTGACAGAAATGAAAATGGTAAACCATCTGAGGGAATGCTAACTCTATTCAGAAATACATATTTTTTTTATTTGAGTGATTCTCAACTGTGTTGGGTATAATACACAACTACCATTTGAACAGTGTTGTTAGGTCCCCTACCCCAATCCCAAGGATCCCCTCCCTCCCAACTTTTTGCCCCTCCACCTCCAACTTTTTGCCCCTCCTACCCCCAACTCCTGCCCCTAACTCACCCCCCTCCCCCTCCCTCACCCCCCTCCCCAACTTTTGTTTTTCAACTTTTTTTTTGCTTTTTTTTAACTTTTTTTTACATCTCTTAGAATGTCATTAAACACACTTAAAACACAAAAAAATCACATTTAATATTTTCCAACTTCAAAATGGGAATGATATAAATATGTGTGTCGTAACTTTTACTATTAGAAAAATAATGTTTGTAGAGACCACTTTTTTTCTGACAGTTTTTTTTAATTTTTTTCAACTTTTTTCAGACGTCTTAATATCACTGCATCCCCCTCATCATCACCTGTTAGTATGCAAATGGGCAGTGGACACTTCACTACGTGTTTACGTTCAAAATGGTTGAAGCATTGAAACATATTTATGAGAATATTGGTGCAGTGGCAAGTTTAAGCTCACCCACCACACTTACGCAAGTCACTGGACTTAAAAAGAATCGGGCGGCAGAGTATCTACAGAATGAATCAAGTTAAACTCTAGATCGTAATCGTAGAGTTCGCGGTAATCACTATCGAAAAACTAAAGCCTTGTTCCCATTACAAATACTACAAGCAATCTTTTGACTCTGGATGAGATTCAACGGCGTCACAATCACCCTTACAAATACATTATACTTGCAATCAGTGTTTTTAGTCGCTATGCATATGCCGTACCACTGCGGTCAAAGAGCGGCGAAGAAGTTGTCAAAGCTCTTGAAATCATCCTTGAACAGGATTGCTATAAGAAGATTCAAACGGATCGGGGTAGTGAATTTGTTAATCCCCATGTAAAGAAGGTTCTACTGAAATATAATACAATCTTATTTATGCTATACATGGCATCATATAAGAAAATACTTATATGATGCCATATATGATGTCATTAGAAATGCTTAAACGATGTAATAACATAGTACATGACGTCATTCACAAAAACCAAAATTAAGGCTCTTAACGATTTTTCTCAGACTTCCGATTTATCTAGATCGTTTTTTTTTATGCGAGAATATTCCAAGATACCAATTTTCCCAAAAAAATATGGAGCCGTTTTTGTGAATATACATACATATATAAATACATACTTACATACACACATACACAATTATTACTCAAATATAAAAGTAGTATATTTACAAAACTCTCAAATCAATTGATGATGTATATTTGAAAACTAAACAATGATTTTTTTTATTAATCTTCGGATTCATGAAAAAAAATCTTATTATCCTCATTCCGGAGCAAACAAAATGAATCAAACAGTCCGTGAAACGTAAGCACAGAGATACCCGGGTGAATAGTAACCCAGAATAAAAAAAAATATTGTTTTATAGTTACAAAAGAAGCTGTCGTGGTTACTCCGAAATATCCGGTTCATCAAGCACAAAGCTTCTTATCAAAACTTATTCGCAAATGAAAATTTTATTAATTTCACAAAAGGGTGCAAAACTGGGTCAGATCTTTATAGAAAAAACTTCATCATCAAATCCAGTAGGTCTAAGAACCTTCACTGGAAGATATTGGTTCCTAAACATGTAAAACAACATTTAACATTTGGCCGAGACGTTTTATCACGGATATGCCTTTTTTTTTTTTTATCTCATCGAATCAGCAGTCATATAGAACCGAGAGAGGGCTCATTACAACCAAAATTCCGAGTTTTGTTGTATATTTTTAGTAACAAAAGTGACAATGCCTCATTTCAGTCCTAGTTTCTGCCATTTTGTGCAACAACAAAAAAAATAATCTTTAACTGACAAGGGCCAAATGCTATCGAGGGAAAATATGGAGATAATCAGTCGGTTTAGAATTGTGGCAAAGCTGCATACATTGCCACTTGAAGGGCGAAAATAGAAAGAATAATTTTGTTTATAATCCATATAAGATGTGAATGCTTTCTGGTAAAAACAAAAGCCTTGCTTCAAAATCATTCCCTTCCTTAGAGAAGCGCATGCGAGCCACCCCTTCCTCCTTTGTTTGAAAAAAAATCGACGGTGTCCATTTCATTTTCTCCGGAGTATCCTTGACCTGGACACTGGGAATTTTGCTCAAGCCTTCTCCTCCTTTATTTATTGTCTATAATATGTCAAAACGACAGCATAAAGAGAGAGTCTTAATTGGTCCTCTTAAATAGGATAATCTGTTTGTTTGGAATCCGAACTCTTTACCTCATTTGAAAAAATGACTTTGTCTTCTGTGTTTATCTCTTTTAATTCTAGAACGTTCCCAATAAATAATTGAAATGTATTTCCAGACATGAGTAATCTCTTCCTTGGTCATGAGACAACGAATTGGCCGGTTTACTTTACTCAATTTAATACCTAGAATAATTATAGAAAAGTTCGTTTGGGTGAAAACGTTTTTCATTTAATTTTCAATTGATCTGTCGGTAAAGTCTAAAATATGACAGCTGTAAAATTATAAAATGTACACTCCGAAGAGACATAACTCGCAGCGTGTTCAACAAAAATGTACTAGCTGATTCGTTTAGCCACGCAGAAACACTATGGTAAAAATGATATGATATGGTTGAGCAAATGAGCCTGTCTGGCTAGTAAGATCGATTCAACCTTTACTCTTAACTGTATTATTTAAAAAAAACGAAACTATTTAAAGAACTATTTAAAAAACGATCAGAAATAAATACAAAAAAACTTTTTTCAACTGAAAGTAAGGAGCAACATTAAAACTTAAAACGAGCAGAAATTATTACGTATATGAAGGAAGTTGCTCCCTCTTTTACGCTAAAGTTTTAGTACTTTTAAAAAAGATTCTTATTACTTTAATTAAACGGCTCTTGTGTTTCAGGAGTCATTCTTAAGGAATTGGGACAAAATTTAAACTTCAGCATAAAGAGCGAAGTGTTGAGGAGGGGGTGACCTCCTTCATATACGTTTTGGTTTCTGTTCGTTTTAAGTTTTAATGTTGCTCCTTACTTTGAGTTGCAAAAAGTTTTTTTGTATTTATTTCTGATCGTTTTTTAAATAGTACCAGGATATCTGGCCCCGCCTCCACGGAGAAGTCCCCTCCCCACGGAAATATCCTCTAGACGATTCAACCCACACATTTTATAACTTAAAGACCATTCCCTGGGGCTGTGGGGGGTATGTTATATCCAAAGGCATAGTTATTGCGCCTTTCAACTAAGATGAACAAAATGGTTGGCTCAAAATTTTGATCGGACGATTTTGGGAAAAAAGAGGCGGGGGAGGGGGCCTAGTTGCACTCCAATCTTTTTGGTCACTTAAAAAAGGTACTATTACTTTTAATTTCCGTTCGAAAGAGCCCTCTCACGATATTCTAGGACCACTGGGACAATACAATGACCCCTGAAAAAAAAACAAAAAAAACACGCATCCGTGATCTTTCTTCTGGCAAAAAATACAAAATTTCACATTTTTGCAGTTAAGAGCTTGAAACTTCTACAGTAGAGTTTGCTGATACGTTAAATCAGATGGTAAGATTTTCATTACGATCCTATGACTTTTAGGGGGTATTTTTCCCTTTTTTGAAAATCGGGTAAATTTTCTGAGGCTCGTAGCGTTTAATGGGTAAGACTAAACTTAATGAAACGTATATATTTGAAACCAGCATAATAAACCGACTCTTTGGATATATCTAT
Source organism: Artemia sp. Qi Xiang Cuo (assembly GCF_049724085.1). Taxonomy (NCBI): domain Eukaryota; kingdom Metazoa; phylum Arthropoda; class Branchiopoda; order Anostraca; family Artemiidae; genus Artemia; species Artemia sp. Qi Xiang Cuo. Next base: position 59,139,234 of record NC_142802.1, on the reverse strand, counting down.
TGGTATCAAAATTCCGTTTTTTAGAGTTATGGTTTTTATTGAGCCGGGTCGCTCCTTACTTACAGTTCCTTACCATGACATATTTGAAAGTTTAACTACTGTTTAGCCTGACGTATTTAAGAGAGCAAAACCCTAGCTCGATAGTATCTGCAAGTATTTCATTTACCTAAAAACTAGACCCTTCCACTCTCCAGGCGTTGGAAAAAAATCAATGAACGTTTTACTCGTTGCAATTGTGCTAATACATTTGTTCTTGAAACATTGACGGAAAAGCAAAAATTTGACAAAAATAGCGGGTGTTAAGTGGGAAAGGTTTGAGCCCTATATTGAATAATTTATATGTGTTTAAGCTTTTAATGTCGCGCTTTTCTTTTATTTAAATAAATTACTGTTCGTTGTTACAACTAAGGATCTTTCTCTCATTGTAATTTCAAGGGTCTCAGAGA